>NW_017671350.1:264207-309054 GCF_001879085.1 Nicotiana attenuata | reverse complement strand
GGCAGCTGGTGATCTGCAGGTGGGCTGCCACCATCTGTTGTGATGGGCTACACCCTGCCCTACCGATTGCCTCGACCGCGACGCCTCGGCCTCTAGTGGCGCCCAGGACTGGTGGGTCGTCCGTCCTGGCTGTAGCGACGGTGTCCTGAACAATCTTTGTGAGAGAATAGGAATAAACTGAGTGAAGGTTAGTACTAGAAAGTCAAAAAGATGTCGCACGACAGGAGATTTTCGAAAGAATGTGAAGTTTTTCCAAAGGAGGTTCTGCAAGCCTGCCGCGAGGATTGAGAGTACAGACGTCTACTGGTACGAGTACGCGAGATCTTGAGTAAAACGGGCTCTATGACCCGTGAAGACCTATGTAACCTAGGCTCTGGATACCAACTTGTCACGACCACCAAATACTCTGGTCGTGATTGGTGCCTATCACAAGTACTAGGCAAGCCGAACCAGCAGTACAATCGAAGTCCTTTATAAAAAAATCATTTCCTAAAACCGATTAAATCTCAAATTCTTCATAGTGAAATATATAAACTAACATGAATAAGCGAAAAAACCAGTAGCAAATATATTCTAACACACGCCGGAATCCGGTTCGACTAGTCATGAGCCTCTAAGTACAACCAATACACGGTCTGAATAATACAAAATTGTCTAAAATAACGGAAATACTAAGATAGGAAAGAGGAAAGGCAGGGCTGCGAACGCCGTGCAGCTACCTTGCGATCTCCGGATACGACTCTGAGACCGCTGGAAAGCTCTCACTCTGATGCTCGGGGCACTAGATCTGCACACAAGGTGTAGGGAGTAACGTGAGTACGCCGACTCAGTAAGGTAACTATAGGTAAATATAGTCTGAGTGCAGTGGACGAGCATTTTAAAATCATACAAGAAATCTCAACAGAAATATCAAGTCAAATCTGGAGTTCAATAATCAGTGATCTCATAAAAACTCCAGTTTCAGTTAAAATCCTTTAAAGGCATTTATTCAACATTTTTCAACAGAGGTTGAGTATAAAGGAAGAGTGGAAGCAGCAAAATGCCATAAAACAAAGCCCCTCGGGCAAGGATCACTCCTAAATAGTCGCCCCTCGGGGCAAGCCTCTCAATCACTCGCTGACTTTGTCTCGTCCATTAGTACTCAACACTCAGCACTCGCCGGCTCAAATAAATATCTCATAATAATAATAGTGATACCACTGGCGGTGTGCAGCCCGATCCATGTGTTCATAGCCGACTACGCTCACTGGGGGTGTACAGACTCCGGAGGGGCTCCTACAGCCCAAGTGTCATATCGCTGCGGCGCGCAGCCCGATCCATAACATATCGCGTGCGGCTTGCAACCCGATCCATATAAAATCGCTGCGGCGTGCAGGCCCGAATCCATAACTACATATATATATATATATATTATATATATATTATATATATATAGTAATATATATATATATATATATATATATAAAAAACTGCGGCGTGCAGCCCGATCCATAATGTATGTATAATCCTCACCATTGGGTTCTCAACCTCTCTCAGTCATTAACCTCAAGGCCACTCGGGCACATTAGTGAAAATCAGGAAAACTCAGCCCAAACAGTTTTCATTTATTAAGAAGTAGAGCAATGAAACCGGATTAAACAAATAAGCAGGTAAAACATGATTGAGGATATGCTTTTAAATCAAACGGAGTGAGAAAAGTAGTAAAAATACCTCTAAGGGTCTAAACAGGTTGGCACAAAGGCCCCAAACATGGCATTCAGCCCAAAACATAGCATAAGTCTCTAAAATACGGAATATCATAAGATTTCAAATCAAATATGCGGCTTAATAGCCGCTACGGGACGGACCAAGTCACAATCCCTACAGGTGCACGCCCACACGCTCGTCACCTAGCATGTGCGTCACCTCATTTATCAAAACAATACGAAATACCGGGGTTTCATACCCTCATGTCTAGATTTACAATGGTTACTTACCTCAAACCGGATGAAATACTACTCCGCGACGCCCTTACCTCTCGACTCGGCCTCAACTCGCGTCGAATCTATCCAAAATCAGAATTATAATTATCAATATATGCTAAGGGAACGAAGCCCATGCGAAAATAATCAGATTATAGCAAGAAATCCCAAAATTGGCCAAACCCGACCCCCGGGCCCACGTCTCGGATTCCGATAAAAATCACAAAACTAGAATCCTTAAACTCTCGCGAGTTCTTACATACCAAATACATCAAAATCCGACCAAAAACGACCCTTCAAATCCTCAACCCAATTTTAGGCTTTAAATCCTACTAATTTCATGTTTAATCAGGTAGAATTCATCACAGAATCGAGTATTGAGTTTAAAAATCTTACCTCCAAGTGATTCCCTTCGATTCCCTCTTCAATCCCTCTCAAAAAGCTTCAAAATCGCTCAACAATGGTGGAAGATAGGCCAAAATTTGTGAAAATGGCTATTTAAACATTCTGCCCAGGAATTTAAATTCCTTCATCGCGATCACGGAAATAGCCTCGCGATCGCGAAGCACAAAAAGATCACAGCTCAACTTTCCTCTTACGCAAACGCGAACACCACCTCGCGAATGCGTTGCCTTACTCAGCTTATTCCTCCAGTCACGAACGCGATGCCTTAGGGCCTGATGCCCAAGTCTGCTTCACCCTTCTAAGCGAACGCAAATAATACCACGCATTCGCGATGAACATTCAGTCTCAACCTTCGCGAATGCGGGACCAACATCGCGAACGCGAAGGGCAGCTGGCCTGCCTCACTCAACATCTCTTCGTGAACGCGAGAACTGTAACGACCCGACCGGTCGTTTTGAGCTCTAGCGCGTTGTTCAGCATTCTGAGGCCATGAGCAGCTTCATTTCAGGTATTATGACTTGTACGCGTGGTCATAATTGAATTTCGGGAAGTTCGGAGTTGATTTGGAAAGAGAATTCTCATTTCGGAAGCTTAAAGTTGAAAGAATTAACTAGGATTGGATTTTTGAGTAAACAACCTCAGAATCGGGATCTAAAGGTTCCAGCAGGTTCGTATAATGATTTTGGACTTGGGCGTATGCCCGGTTCGGGTTTTGGATAACCCGGGAGCGTTTTGGCGCCTATTGTGGAAGTTAGCATGTTGGAAGAAATTTCATAAGTTTGGCTTGAAGTGCATTTCAGTGTTATCGATGTCCGTTTGGGATTCCGAGTCTGGGAGTAGCTCCATATGGTGATTCTAGGGTTGGGAGCGCGATCGGAAGTGAATCGAAGGTCCGTAGGTCATTATGAAGTCTTTTGGCTAAAGATAGAAATTTGAAGGTTTTTCAGAAGTTTGACCGGAAGTGGACTTTTTATATCGGGGTCGGAATCCGATTCCGGAAGTTGGAGTGGGTCCGTAATGTTGAAAATGACTTGTCTGCAAAATTTGAGGTCAATCGGACGTGATTTGATAGGTTTAAGCATCGAAAGTAGAAGTTTGAAATTCTAAAGTTCATAAAGGTTGGATTGGAGGTCAATTCATGATATTAGTATTGTTTGATGTGGTTTGAGGCCTCGAGCAAGTCCGTAATGTATTTTGGGACTAGTTGGTATGATTGGTTGGGGTCCCGGGGGCCTCGGGTGGATTCCAGATGGTTAACGGGTCGAATTTGGGTAAAAAGCTGCTGCTGGTTGCTGGTATCTGGTTTCCTTCTTCGCAAACGCGGAGGGAGTCTCGCGAACGCGAAGAGGAAAGTGGGGGGGGGGGGGGCTGCTGGATTTGGCCTTCACGAACGCGAAGAGGAAGTCGCGAACGCGAAGGGGTGGGCTGAGCTACTACGCGAACGCGAGGAGGAGATCGCGAACGCGTAGAAGGAAAAGCTGGGCCTGAGGTCATTGGCCTACGCGAACGCGAGGCCTTTTATGCGAACGCGAAGGGGCTGGGTAACTGGCCTTCGCGAACGCAAGTGACAGGCCGCGAACGCGAAGAAGGGCGGACCTGGGGCAGGGCAGAATGTTTAAAAATCGGGATTTGAGTTCATTTCACCCATTTTTCTCTTGGCTTGGGCGATTTTTGGACCTTTTGAAGAGGGGGTTCCGTCATTCATCATGAGGTAAGTAATTTATGCTAGTTTTGAGTTAAATACAAGGTTTATATATGGAATTAGACATGGAAATTGTAGAAAACTTGGGGTTTGAGGGAAAACCTAGAAAATTAGTATTCTTGGATTTTGACCACGATTTTGGATATGGAATTTAGAGAAAATTATATATTTGAGTTCGTGAAGCTATGGGTAAGCTTATTCTTCGAAAATTTTGGAAATCCGAGCACGTGGGCCCGAGGGCATTTTTGTCAACTTTTCGATCGGGGTTAGGAATTATTATAAATTGGATTAATACGAGTAGTTTATCGTATATTAATGAATTTGCATGATCATTGGCTAGTTTTGGAGTATTTAACATCGATTCAAGTCTTCGGAAAGGCGTGGAATGCCGGTTTTGGAACTTCGGAGCGAGGTGAGTCTCCTTTCTAACCTTGTAAGAGGGAATTGTCCCCATAGGTGAGTTGATTCGTTATGTGCTTCTATTTGTGGGGGCTACGTACGCACGAGGTGACGAGAGTCCGTGCGTAGCTACTATTATGCTATTGTCCGGGTAGTCTAGGACCCAAAAGCATGCTATACTTGAATTAATAGTAAACTTCTTGACAGCTCGAATTGCTTGAATCACATCGAATCAGTAAATGAATTTCAAAAGGGATTAAACCTCTTTTCTTAAATTGTTAAAAGAGAAGTGACTTTTATTTGGATAAATTCTTAATTGGCTATCTGAGCATGTTTTTTCTATGTGTACCTGCTTCGCATGTATGATTCGCGAGCAGGGTGATTGTTTATTTTATGTTGACCGCGTCACATGGATAGTACGCGAGCGGGGTAATAGATGCATCTATGGTTCGCGTCGTTCGACCCTCGGCAATGCACAGTTTATTTTCTGTTGGATCGGGTCGTACGCCTCGACATGATTTGCGCATGTTGGTATTGCTTGCCTTGATATTATTTGAGATCGATATTTGCTCTCCCGACTTGAGATAATTGTTAGTTAAAGGATTATGAATCCGGAGGCTTTTATAAAAAAGAACTCTTTACCTGTCTAGTAACTCATTTGAATCTACTGTTGTCCTCAATAAATTCGTGAGATCACCGCTTTAATAATATTATTATATGACCATTAGTAAGTGTCGAAGTTGCCATCTTGTCTCTACTTCTTCGAGATTAGGCGGGATACTTACTGAGTACACGTTGTTTTCGTACTCATACTACACTTCTGTGCATTTTTGTTGCACAGGCACATGTACTACTAGTGGCCTACTGGGCGTAGCAGCATGGATGACACTGAGACTAGGTGAGTTGCATTACTCGAGGCGGCCCGCAGCTAGTGTAGTCCCTTCCAGTATATTGCATTTACTTTCTGTCCATTTGTATTCCGGACGGATGTTGTATTGTATTGTTTCTTAGAAATAGCTCATGCACTTGTGACACCGGGTTCTGGGGATGTCTATGGGTTTATTCAGAAACCTTAAAAAGTGGTTAAATGCTTCACTATTTATTCAATGGAATTTATTATGTATTGTTTAAACGTATAAAAGGAGTGGTTTTGGGAATATTTAAACAAGAATTTAATTAAGTATTATTGGTTGGCTTGCCTGACAGCGGTGTCCGACGCCATCACGACCCTTAGTGGATTTTGGGTCGTGACAAGGACCCTGTCGCGAACGCGAAGAGTAAAACTCTGCAACAGAAACCTGAAGAAATCTACAACTTCTAAAAACAAGAATTGATCCATTTAACCACCCGAAACTCACCCGAGGCCCTCGGGACCTCAACCAAACATGACAACATATCCCATAACATCATTCAAACTTGTTCCAACCTTGGAAACGCTCAAAAAAATATCAAAACATCAAATTATCATCGGATCCAAGCCTAAGAAATTCCAAAACTTCCGAATTCCACTTTCGATCAAAAAGTCTATCAAAACTTACCCGAATGACCTAATATTTTGCACACACGTCACAAATGACACAAAGGACCTACTCCAATTTCCGGAATTCCATTCCGACCCCTATATCAAAATCTCCGCAACCAATCAAAAAACGCCAAAATTCCATTTTCGCCAAAGATTCTCTATACTCTGCGGTCTGCACTCGTACCAATTAGTTGTTGTCAAGAACTTAAATTGCATTATGCAATTCCTGCAAAGAATAAAGAGAAGAAGAAGTTGAAATGCAGCAAAAAGAAGTTGAAAACATAGCATTTGTGTGGTGGTTTATTTTCTGGCAAACTTTAAAAGTTTAAATATTTCACAAATATTAATATATTTAAACAACTCTAAAAGTGGCTACTGGTGTGTTTATAGCTTCTATGGCCAAGCTTCTTCAATCAAAGTTGAAAATGTTTGGTCAAGCTTTTGGAAAAAAAAAGTGCTTTTGAGTAAAAGCAGAAAAAAGTAACTTCTTTCCAATAACACTTTTGAGAAAAATACACTTAGAAGCAGTTTTTTAAAAGCTTGATCAAACACTAATTGCTGCTCAAAAATACTTTTCAAATTAATTAGCCAGACACAAAGTGCTTCTCACCAAAAGTACCTTTGAGATAAGCACTTTTGAGAAAAAGCACTTATCAAAATAAGCTGATTTTTGCAGCTTGGCCAAATTAGTCCCATTTATCTTGTATATCCATATTCTTGTAAATACAAATGTGAGCTTTTATAGTATGCTTGGCCAAGCATCTAAAATAAGCTTATTTTAAAAAGTACTTTTCTATTTTTGGTAAAAGGTAATTTGTGTTTAACTAGGCTATACTATATTAAAAGCACGAAGGCCCTAAGCGAAATGTCGTTCGTCATTTTTGCTCTTTAAAAATATCTTTTACACTAGACAAAATAGTCATTTAATTACTTTCCTAATATTTAGGAATACCAATTTAGTTATTTTCTAATATTTAGTATTTCAAAATCAACTTAATATTATGTACAATCGAATCCTTCATTGTTTAAACTTGGTGAGACAATACATTTGTAAAAGAAAACTAACACCCAAATAAATTAAAGGAGGAAAGTTTCGTTCCCTTAAAACACTTTTTAATGTCGTATAATTTTAGTAAATAAAGTTAATTGAAGGAGAATAAATTTAAAACTACATATAAAGTCTCGTGCACATAGCCCTTTTAGATTTAGAAATTCTTATTTTATTGTGATAGAATTATATAATAGCGCTCTTTTAGCATGAATATTTCAAAGGATATTCACAATCTATCATACAACAAATAACTTTAAAAAATAACTAAAGACTAAAAGTTTCCCCTTTTCAACTTAAATTGTAGACATACATTTGAAATTTATTAGTAAAATTTAAGTTCTAATTTTTAGTCTACAAATATTGAAGTATATATTGTAAACTACACCTATAGTTTTACCTACCACTAAGTTTACAAAATATCTTCTTTGCAAATACCTACAAATAATTATGAATTAAAATAATCTATATCTATATCTATCTATAAAAATATATTAAAATCAAAAAATCACTTAGCGAAATATCGTTCGTCTTTTTTGTGTTCTAGAAAAAGATCTCATACTAGACAAAATTGTCATTTACCTATTTTTACAAATATTTAAGACGTTGAAATTAAATAAAATTTTATTTATTATTTAGGACATTAAAAATAAACTAAATTTCTTCCTTTTATAAAGTAAAGTTCTAATTCTGGTCCAAATATATGAACTAACTCACGTTGAAATACTTTTAGAACCTCAAAATTTTTTAATATCTCAAAGCATATAATCAATTAAAAACTTTATAATCTCAAAGCATTATAATCCATAGTTTGACCCTTTTAATATTTGGCGAAATATTATTCGCCTTTTTCTCACGACCCGAATTTTCCTTCATCGGGACCGTGATGGCGCCTAACATTGTACTCGCTAGGCAAGCCAACGTTTCAGAATATCCTACCTTTTTCCTTTATCTTTCAAATATTTAAGACTTAACAAAATAAATCAGTGAAACAAATGCGGAAGAAAATAATTTAAAAGCTTAACTTTACACAATAACGAAAATCAAAGTAACATCCACCCAGAACTGGTGTCACAACTCACGAACCATCTAAGATTACTACAAATAAAGGTCTGAACGAAAAGTTTACATCTGTCTCTGTAACGACCCGACCGGTCGTTTTGAGCTTTTGCACTTTGCTCGTCAGTTCTCGGGCATGACTTATCCCGGGCGATGTATTTTGACTCATGTAAATCGTTGGTTTTGGTTTTCAGGGTAATCGGAATTAATTTGGAAGAACAGTTCCCAGTTTGAAGCTTGAAATTTGAAAGGTTTGACCAAGATTTGACTTGTTCGTATTTGATCTCGGATCGGAATTTTTATGATTTTGTTAGCTCCGCTAGGTGATTTGGGACTTAGGAGCGTGATCGGAATGCATTTTGGAGGTCCGTGGAAGGTTTAGGCTTGATTTGGCGAAATTGAGATTTCGGCGTTTTCCGGTTGATAGGTGAGATTTTGATATAGAGGTCGGAATGAAATTCCGGAAGTTGCAGTAGTTCCGTTGTGTCATTTAGGATGTGTGTGCAAAATTTCAGGTCATTCGGACATGGTTTGGTTGGGTTTTTTATCAAAAGCGAAATTCGGAAGATTTTAGAAAGTTTGGCTTGAATCCGATGTGTTTTGGTTGATTTGATGTTATTTGAGGTGTTTTGAAGATTGGAACGAGTTTGGATGGTATTGGGAAATGTTGATGCTTTTGGTTGGGGTCCCAGGGGCCTCGGGGTGATTTCGGATGGTTGACGGAAGAATTTAAAATTTGAGTTGCAGCTGAAGCTTTTGGTTCTGTCATAACCGCACCTGCAGTTAGGAGGCCGCAGGTGCGATGTTCGCAGATGCGTAAAGCAGCCGCAGATGCGGCCAATGTGAAGTTCTTCAGGAACCGCAGAAGCGGTATCGTGGGCGCACCTGCGGTAGCGCAGGTGCGACTGTTTAAACGCAGATGCGGAGATTTGTCATTTTAATGAAGACCGCAGATGCGGTGGAATAGTCGCAAAAGCGGAATCGCAGAAGCGGTAATGGGCCCACAGGTGCGGAAACACCTGGCTCAGAAAGTATATAATGTTCCTTTGTGAAATTTTGCTAAGTTCTCCATTTTTTTGAAGACGAGAAGCGAGCTTGGGCAGTGAATTCAAGGGAGAATCGAAGGGAATCAGTTGGGTAAGTTCCCTAAGCCTCATTACTCATGTTTATGGTCATTTTTCCATTGTTTAATCATGGTATTAGTGGAAATTAAGGAAGAAAATTGAAGAATTAGGGCTTGAAAATTGGAGAGTGAATTTTTAGAATTTGAGTGACCATATGAGGTCGGATTTTGGTAAATTTGATATGTATGCACTTGTGGGGAAATGAGGAATCTATTGGTGTAAAAATTTCTGAATTTTGAGACGTGGGCCCGGGGGTCGGGTTTTGGTAATTTCGGGATTTGTGCCCTTTATTGATTGTTTTCGCTTGGGCTTTGTTCCCTTAGCATATTTTGACGTCCCCGTTCTGATTTTGGATAAATTCAACGCGCACGGAGGCCGATTCGAGGGGCAAAGGCGTCACGAGCTAGAGACATAACCGGTTCGAGGTGAGTAATAATTGTAAATGATGTTCTGAGGGTTTGAAGCCCCGGATTGCACATCGTAGTGCTATAATTAGGTGAGGCACACGCTTGATGACGAGCATGGGGTTGTTCACTATTGGGGACTGTGACTTGGTCCGTTCCGATTGATGATTTTACCGCTTATTTGACTGAAATCTATTTGTTATCATCATTATTTGGGCTGAATGCCATATTTGGGCTTCGTGTCAACTATTTGAACCCTTCGGGGATTTTTGTTGATATTTCCTTACTGTTTTAACTTTATACTTGATCTCAGTCATGTTATTTTCCACTATTTTAAAAACTCGGCCATGTTCACTCAGTTTTAGTACTCAAATGATATTTAAATGATGTTTTGGGCTGAGAAACACTGTTTACTATTGCCCGGGAGGCTTATGTGATTTTTGACTGAGTAAGGCCGAGGGCCTGTGTTGTGAGGATATCTTTTAGGTCGGGTTGCACGCCGCAGCGGTGATACACTGATACTGATGTGAGGCCGAGGGTCTGAGATATGTACGCCACGAGGTGGCTTGATTGATATGAGGCCGAGGGCCTAGATTTGATGCCACGAGATGGCTTGTTATTGCGCTTGGGCCGTAAGGAGACTCTCCAGGAGTCTGCACACCTCAGTGAGCACGGGTACCCATTGTGATGTGAGATATAGCCCGAGGGGCTGGTATGGTTCTATGTGATTTCCCAAGGGGCTGGTATGGTTCTATGTGATTGCCCGAGGGGCTGGTACTGTTCTGAGATATTGCTCGAGGGGCGGATTTGTGGACATTGTACCCGAGGGGCGAATCTTATGTGCTTATCTTTCTTATTTGCCTGTCAATTACCTGCTTAATTGTGTATTTGTGCCCGAGGGGCAGATTTCTGTGCTTATCTGTACTAGTTGTTCTGCATTCATTTGCGCAATTGTTGAAAAAGTTATTTTCAAAGAAGTTAAAACTGAGCTAAGATGTTTTAAGGGATTTTACAGCTTCATTGCTTTCTTAATGGTTTTTGAACTGCTTCTATATAGCATGTTGATGCACTTTTCGTGATTTCTTACCATTCAGACTTCATTTATTTTTATTACTCACTGAGTTGGAGTACTCACTTTACTCCCTGCACCTTATATGCAGATTCAGGTACTTCAGCACCCGGTAGCGGGCATTGGCTGAACTGAGGCAGAGTCACTGGAGTTTAGCAAGGTAGCTGTCGGCGTTCGCAGTACTGCTTTTCTCCCTCTTTATTCTACTAGTCTGTACTTAGTACATTTCAGATCAGTTGTATTTAGACCTTAGTAGATGCTCATGACTAGTGACACCCCGGTATCGGGCTGAGTTGGGTTGTATTCCGCGAGTTGTTTTGTATTGTCATTGTTACTTCTGAGTTTATATCATATTTTAGACCTAATGCTTATTATTTAATTGCTTAAAGACTGGATTGGAAATGTGTCGGCCGGCCTTGTCTTCACGAGAGGCGCCATCACGATCGGGTATGGGTTTTGGGTCGTGACAAGTTGGTATCAGAGCCTAGGTTACATAGGTCTCACGAGTCATGAGCAGGTTTAGTAGAGTCTCGCGGATCGGTACGGAGACGTCTGTATTTATCCTCGAGAGGCTGCAAAACCTTTAGGAAAAGCTTCACATTCTTGAATTCTTATCGTGCGTCCTTGATTCAACTTGAAAAGTAAATCTTTGAATTCCTTCCACGCATTCGTATGCGCACACGAGCGCTCAGTATCAGATGTGCATCGATGGCTTGTGATTCCCTGATCGAGGGGCGAGATGTGATCTCTATGTGCTGATGTTGGGCCAGTCTGGAGGACTCGAGGCCGGATTTTTGCCTATAGCTTGAGCACTATGGTGTTGATTGTGTGAGAATGTGTTTCTGAATCTATATGTTCTGTTGTGTCCCTATCAAGGGGAGTAATGACTGGGTAGTTACGTGATGAGGGTGATGTGACTGCGAGATGTATTCGTATGATTTGGAAGCGACGAGAAGAGTCTGCTGGAGGATAGAAGAACTATTAGGTGCTTGATTTCCGACTTGATTCGAGTTATAGCCCCGAGTTATGGGCGTGTGAAGAATCTTTTCATGTTTCCTAGTTGGGAGTGGAGTAAATTTCATGTTGCGGTATGAGTTCAGACTCAGGAAGACTAAGTGACTGCGTAATGTTTATGACGGTGGAAGGTATATCGAAATGTTAGTTTGAGACGAAGCAGGTGGGTTATCTCCTGCGGAGTGTTCTGAAGTTGTGTGATCCATATGCTGTCTGTTAGAAGATCTCTCTTACAAGTGAAATATATGTGTTGCAATTTAAATTTGGGTCGCTTAAGAGAGTGAGTTTAACTATTACGAGGGTGAATGCGAGATTTGCAGAAGATTTAAAGTACCAAATGGTTTGTGTTTCACGAGCTCATGAAGGATTGAGTTTAACCTCACTACGGAAGTATGGCAATAATAGAGTATATTCATTATGAGTTATGGTGCATTCTAATCTATGGCTTCGAGCCAAGTGAGGGGAGTTTGCTATTGATTAGCTGATTGCACGGTTATGTGCTATGTTGATTCCAGTTTGAGGCGTGCCAGTGAATCAGTTAGGGTTTGCGGAGATTGAGCCCGAGGATGGCTCGAGTAAAGGAAAATTTTTGACTAAGGAAAGGTTATATCATGCTTCATAGGTGTTTGAGAATCACGGAATGTCTTAAGTTGCTGCCGATAAAGAATGCTCGGCGCATAGGAAAGAAAGTGGCTTGGTTGCATCAAGGTAAGGTTATATGCTGCAGTGTCAGAAGTGCTAATGAGGCGCAGGTTGTTTGGTCCTTTTGATCGGACTAATTGCAGTTCGGGTAGAGTGGATGACTCTAGGGAATGGTTCTAATGTGTTCAAAATTTTGCATGCAATAATTGGAGACTTTCAAGTTGTACTTGTGGCTAGAAACTGAGGTTTTACATTTGGAAGGTGTCAAGGCTTGAGTCATTTCTATATCAATTATGAGATTCTATACATCAGTATTAGGAAAGTAATGTCTTCAGATTTGCAGGGAGTCTATTCAAGGTAGGTATTCTGAATGTGGTGCTTTTGGGAACATTTGAAAGAGAATTTAGCGGATTGTGAGCCTTAGATTGTGTGGTATTATGCTTGGGTCTCGTATGGTGAGTCTAGGTTGGGGAATTGCGATGTTATAGCAAGAAGGAGTATCAAGTTGAAGGTAAATTAGAAGGGAGCTCGGATTGATGGGGTAGCTTGGTAGTAGGCCGAATCGGTATGGTATGATATGACTAGTTCTTTGGGTGCTTACGAGGTAATGAGTTTCTACAAGTGTTTCACGGCAATGCTCTTGGTTGATAGTGGCCTGCATAGTTGGTTGAGATAGAAGGACAGACCCGACGGTTTAGTTTTGTTCAAAAGGAACCAGGAGAGTTCTTGACGGTTTCTACCACGATTAGAGAGGTATATTTTCTGCTGGCGTGAAGAGCATGGGATGTGTAATGATTTTATTCCATGTGGGATCAATGGGAAGTTCTTGACTAGTTGAGTACGTAGATGTTTGTGGCTCGGAAGGAGATGAAGTTCTCATGTTATTCTAGGATGGTATGGTATATACGGTATGTTGTGGAGGATTGAGAATTGCGTGTGTAAGGTTACGGTTCAGTTCCGAACAGAAGGTCATAAAATCCTTAGGCAGCACGGGCAGTTTCGGATAATTAGAGAAATAAGCTTCAGATGATTAGGGGAATGATCTTCAGATGATTAAGGAAATGGTATTGCTAGTTGGAGGTAATTCGACGAGGGTATATGTTTCAGAAAAAGGCAATGTAATTAAGTTGATGGTACTTCGGTAGTATTACGGCATTTTCTTGTTAGGTCAACTGCTGATATCCGAGTTTGCTTGGAGGCATAGGAGAATGTTAGAGTATCTCTCGTGGGATGATCGGGTATTAGAGATGTGGAATGTATTCGGACGGCGGAATTGGGATCAGGTATGGTAATTCGTGTGCTATATGGAGTTGGAGACTGGGAGTTCTCATATTCAGGGTATGTTGTGGTTGTGGGTTGTATGTATCGGCACTGTTTAGTGACTATCGGGGTATGGAGACCCGAGTGGGTCTTTTGTTGCTTGGTAGGTCAGATTTTGGATGTGATATTGGGTGCAGACTGGTTGTCTCTGTGCTGTGTTATTCTGGACTATTGTGCTAAGGCAGCACTGTTAGCTATGCCGAGAATGCCACGGATTGAGTGGCGAGGTTCGACGGATTATGTTCTTAGTAGGGTGGTTTTATATTTTGAAGGCCCAGCGGATGGCTGGGAAGGATTGTTTTTCTTATTTTGGGCTCTCGTGATAGATGTCAGTGCAGAGGCTCCTCATATTGATTCAATTCTGGTGGTGAGGGACTTTTCGGATGTGTTTCTTGTGGCCGGGCATGTCACCAGGCAAGGTTGTTGATTTCGGTATTGATTTGATGCCGGGCACCGTATCGTATGGCACCGGCAGAGTTAAAGGAGTTGAAGGAGCAGCTTCAGGATTTCCTTGATAAGGAGTTCATTGGCAGGCCAAAGTGGATGCGTGTTCTAACTTGGGTTGGCTTGGTTGGCTCCGAATTGTATCGTTGAGGGATGTGTTGATTCGATTGTTATTGAGCTTATTAGTGATCTGGGGAGATCTATGAGTTACCTTTCTGTGTTGCGAGGTGCTATGATTTGTGGGTTATAGGCACATATGGTGCGGTTCTATTGGGGTTTCATAGTGGGAGTCGAGCGGGAAGAGTAATTGGGCATTGCTCGGTGGATGGAATATCGGTTATGTTATTTGCTTCACCATGGTTATGATGATTTGCTTGGTTCTAGACATCAATTGCACGTGGTCGTCAATTTCGAGCAGAGTGACTTGAGGTGTGTCATGTGGAGCAGTGTTTGGATAGGGTTGCGCATTGCAGCGAAGATATGTGGAGGTATGACCTTGTGGGTTAGATTCATGTGTTCTGTTTCTATGATGTGAGACGGGTTCTCAGCCTTGTGTTGTGGTGGTACTGGTGAGCTTGTGGTACAGCTCTTTCATTTGAACCACTTTCATGATTTGAATATGTTCGGATTATTCTTATTGGTGCGCGGATTGCGCAAGTTGCGACTTTAGTCTGCATTGAGGTGTCATGTCACCAGAGTGGTTGTGTTTGATCAGATGAGATCGTTGGGATCTTTAATGAATACGAACGGATTCGATTTTAGCATGTTGGAAGGATAAATATCGAGGTTCGGCTCAGAAATTTGCTATTGTCTTTGCCAAAGAAGTGGCTTCATGAATGGTTGATCTAAGAAATGGTTATGGATTACTGTGTGTTTTATTTATCATTGGCAGTATATGAAAGTGTTGGGATGAGACTTTAGTTGATAAGAGGTTTTCTATCGGTATTCGGTTGTTGTGTGCAGCTGCTGTGATTAGAAGTTATCGCTGCAAGTGTTTGAGTTATGTGGTATATCATGTAATTGCACCTGAGCTTGCAGGTATGGGTTGTTACAGCTTGTTCGGGCTTATTCACAGTATAAATGTGGGGTTCTGATCGTATTGAAGATTTCAGAAGTGGAAATGTGGTCCTATGGTTTATGGGCTAGATTGGATTGCGAATTTTCAGTTATAATGTGTTATCAGACCTATATAAGATAGGGTGACGTGGGATCACCCCCGGGTATGTTCATGGTAAGGTTATTCAGCGATTGAGTGGCTGTTGGAACAACTATGGGCACGTTCGAGGACGAACGTATGTTTAAGTGGGGGAGGATGTAACGACCCGACCGGTCGTTTTGAGCTTTTGCACTTTGCTCGTCAGTTCCCGGGCATGACTTGCCCCGTGCGATGTATTTTGACTCATGTAAATCATTGGTTTTGGTTTTCAGGGTAATCGGAATTAATTTGGAAGAACAGTTCCCAGTTTGAAGCTTGAAATTTGAAAGATTTGACTTCTTCGTATATGATCTCGGATCGGAATTTTTATGATTTGGTTAGCTCCGCTAGGTGATTTGGGACTTAGGAGCGTGATCGGAATGCATTTTGGAGGTCCGTGGAAGGTTTAGGCTTGAATTGGCGAAATTCAGATTTTGGCGTTTTCCGGTTGATAGGTGGGATTTTGATATAGAGGTCGGAATAAAATTCCGGAAGTTGCAGTAGTTTCATTGTGTCATTTGGGATGTGTGTGCAAAATTTCATGTCATTCGGACGTGGTTTGGTTGGGTTTTTGATCAAAAGCGAAATTCGGAAGATTTTAGAAAGTTTGGCTTGAATCCAATGTGTTTTGGTTGATTTGATGTTATTTGAGGTATTTTCAAGATTGGAACGAGTTCGGATAAGGTATTGGGATATGTTGGTGCTTTTGGTTGGGGTCCCGGGGGCCTCGGGGTGATTTCGGATGGTTGACGGAAGAATTTGAAATTTGAGTTGCAGCTGAAGCTTTTGGTTCTGTCATAACCGCACCTGCGGTTGGGAGGCCGCATGTGCGATGTTCGCAGATGCGTAAAGCAGCCGCAGATGCAGCCAATGTGACGTCCTTCAGGAACCGCAGAAGCGGTGTCGTGGGCGCACCTGCGGTAGCGCAGGTGCGAGTGTTTAACCGCAGATGCGGAGATTTGTCATTTTACTGAAGACTGCAGATGCGGTGGAATAGTCACAAAAGTGGAACCGCAGAAGCGGTAATGGGACTGCAGGTGCGGAAACACCGAGGGCCTGAGATATGTACGCCACGAGGTGGCTTGATTGATATGAGGCTGAGGGCCTAGATTTGATGCCACGGGATGGCTTGTTATTGCGCTTGGGCTGTAAGGGGCCCGTCCAGGAGTCTGCACACCCCCAGTGAGCGCGGGTACCCATTGTGATGTGAGATATAGCCCGAGGGACTGGTATGGTTCTATGTGATTGCCTGAGGGGCTGGTATTGTTCTATGCGATTGCCCGAGGGGCTGGTACTGTTCTGAGATATTGCCCGAGGGGCGGATTTATGGACATTGTGCCCGAGGGGCGAATCTTATGTGCTTATCTTTCTTATTTGCCTCTCAATTACCTGCTTAGTTGTGTATTTTTGCCCGAGGGGCGGCTTTCTGTGCTTATATGTACTAGTTGTTCTGCATTCATTTGCGCAATTGTTGAAAAAGTCCTTTTCAAAGAAGTTTAAACTGAGCTAAGATGTTTTAAGGGATTTTACAGCTTCATTGCTTTCTTACTGGTTTTTGAACGGCTTCTGTACAGCATGTTGATGCACTTTTCATGATTTCTTACCATTCAGAATTCATTTATTTTTATTACTCACTGAGTTGGAGTACTCACTTTACTCCCTGCACCTCGTGTGCAGATTCAGGTACTTCAGCACCCGGTAGCGGGCATTGGCTGAGCTGAGGCAGAGTCACCGGAGTTTAGCAAGGTAGCTGCCGGCGTTCGCAGCACTGCTTTTCTCCCTCTTTATTCTACTAGTCTGTACTTAGTACATTTCAGACTTCGTCAGTTGTATTTAGACCTTAGTAGATGCTCATGACTAGTGACACCCCGGTATCGGGCTGAGTTGGGTTGTATTCCGCGAGTTGTTTTGTATTGTCATTGTTACTTCTGAGTTTATATCATGTTTTAGACATAATGCTTATTGTTTAATTGCTTAAAGACTGGATTGGAAATGTGTCGGCTGGCCTTGTCTTCACGAGAGGCACCATCATGACCGGGTCTGGGGTTTGGGTCGTGACAGTCTCGGAAATAGATAAAACAAAATATGAAATAAGATAGAAGGGGACGCCAGGGCCTGCGGACGCCTGCAAAACTACCTTGGGTCTCCGGGAAACAGCAACAGTAACCAACCTCGCGATCAACCACTAGCTCCAAAATCTGCACAAGAAGTGCAGAGTGCAGTATCAGTACAACCGACCCCATGTACTGGTAAGTACCGAGCCTAACCTCGACGAAGTAGTGACGAGGTACGGCAGGGCATACAACATATACAACCTGCAACAGTTTATACTAAATAGAAAGGAAATACAGAATGTAATAACGCAATAACTGGCATTAAATAAACTCGGAACCCAGATGTTCTACTAATATTCAGCTATAACCAATCCTTAAGGGTATTTCAACATCACAGTAATGAGCCTCAACAGAAATGGAAACAAAATAACAACTGATGCGGCCCGCATCCCAATCCCAACATATAAACAAAAACAGTATCCATATTCACCCTTATTCCTCCTTGTTGCGGCGTACAACCCGATCCAACCTGTCCACCCTTATTACTCCTCAACACATATCACCCTTATTCCTCCTGTTGCGGCGCGCAACCCGATCCCACATGTCCACCCTTATTACTCCTTGCTGTGGAGTGCAACCCGATCCCACCAGACAATTCACATTTCACCCTTATTCCTCCTGTTGCGGCGTGCAACCCGATCCCAATATATATATATATATATATATATATATATATATATATATATATATATATATATATATATATATATATATATATATATATATATATATACCTAAACATAAAGAATTAAGATAAGAGTTTCACAGGCTAACTCAAATCCCCCACATTACTTATACCTCAATCCACACAATGGAATATCACTACGATTATGAAACTTCACCAATGAAACTACTCAGCGAGACCAACCAAGGTGCACCATAAGGCACCAATGAATCAATATAAGCCAACAGGGTAATAAATGAAGCTACAAAACCAATAACACTGCAACGGGGACATCAATATTTAACATGAAACAATTAAATAATTCAATAAAGAGAACGACAGTTAACGTGAAGCAATTAGACATGAAAATATTTATGAGCAAGTAGCAATTAAGGCAAAAAAGCAAAATATAAGGAAACGAGGAAATAAAATGGGCTAAACAAGTAATTTGGTGACGCATAGGTACTCGTCACCACACCTATACGTCACACACATGATATTTTACATAGCAAACAAGACGGGGATTCTTAGTCCCTCAATTCAAGGTTAGATCAAATACTTACCTCAAGCCAGTGGGTAATTCAACACACAACCACTGCTTTACCTCTCGATTCCACCACCAATTCACTCGTATCTAGCCATAATTAATTTAATAACATCAATAAATGCTAAATAAATGCATGAATATAAATTCCCAGATATTTTCCCTAAAAAGTCAAAAATCGACCCCGGGCCCGCTTGATTAAAACTCGAAGTTCGAACCAAAATTCGATTACCCATTCACCCACGAACTCAAATATGTAATTAGTTTTGAAATCCGACCTCAAATTGAGGTCCAAATCCTAAATATTCAAAAATCCTAATTTCTACCCAAGAACACCCAATTTCCCATGAAAACCCTAGATTTTGGAGTGAAATCATGTAAAAAGATGAATTGGATTGAAGAAGATGTGTTAGATATCACTTACCTATGATATGGACAAGTTTGGGTCTTTGAAAAATCGCCTAGGGATGTTTAGGGTTTGAGAGAATTGAAAAATGGTGAAAATTCCGTCTGAAATCTCACTTAATAGGATGCAGTTATCGCAATTGCGATCAGGGGTTCGCTATTGCGAACCCTATAAATTTCTGCTGCCTTCGCATTTGCGACAAATATGTCGCATTTGCGACAACTGTGACCTTCGCATTTCCAGCCAAACTGTCGCATTTGCGGGGATGGCCTGCCCAGGCCTGGTTCGCATTTGCGACATTATTGTCGCATTTCCCAGGCCTGCTCACTTCATAATTGCGAAGCCTGATCTCCCAATTGCGAGATCAGAGGCCTGTGCAAAACACCAAATGCATCAGCTGAGTTTTCCTAAGTTCTAATCACCCCGTGGCATATCCAAAACTCACCTGAGCCCTCGGGGCTCCAAACCAAACATGCACGCAAGTCTAAATGCATCATATGGACGTGCTCGTGCGATCAAATCATCAAAATAACATCAACAACTACGAATTTAGCACCAAATTTCATGAAATTCTTAAGAACATTGAAATTTCCATTTTCTCAATTGTGGGTCCGATTTATACCAAATCAACTCCGATTCTTATCAAATTTCACAGATTCGACTTAAATATTATTTTAAACCTATACCGGGCTCAGGAACTAAATACGGGCCGGATACCATCAAGATCACACACCATTTTATTTCCAAAAGTCCTTATATTTTCCAGCAAATAATTTTTTTTAAAATTCTTTTCTCGGGCTAGGGACCTCGGAATTCGATTCCGGGCATATGCCCAAGTCCCATATTTTACTACGGACCCTACGGGACAGTCAAATCATGGGTTTGGGTCCGTTTACCAAAAATGTTGACTGAAGTCAACTTTAATCTATTTTAAAGGCCAAATTCAATATTTTTTTTAAATTTCACATAAAAGCTTTCCGGAAACGCGCCCGGACCGCGCACACAAATCGAGGTAAAACAAAAGGAGGTTTTTAAGACCTCGGAACACAGATTTGACTTCTAAAACAAGAGATGACCCTTTTGGGTCATCACACTTTTTTCCTCTTTAAAAATAAAACTCGCACTAAATAAAATAATTAATTAATTATTCTTTTAATATTTAAGAGTTTAAAAGTAACTACAATTCGACATATTAAAGTTTTCCTTATTAGAAGTTGGTAATATACCATATTAGTAAAAGCAAAATAGTAACGTGTTAATTTTCCTTTATCTAGTAAATCACATTAGTTTTACTATTAGCAAACTTTGGAGCACTTTGAGCTCCTTTTAGGTTTAGAAGCTCTTTTGTTTGTCATTAAATTTTAACCAATTAATTATTTACAAATATTTTAGTTAAAAATTTCAACCACTTTCAACTCTAAATTATCATTTTTGGTTTAAAATTCATAATTAATATCTCACTTATCATTTTCTATCTCACTTATAATATAAAAATTTTCTAACCAAATATAATTACCTTGCACACTAAAACAACTTACAATATTATGTTTTGAAAGTTATATCCCATTTATTGAATTTAGACGGTTGTAGATAAATTACTCATAAAAAATTTGGGTATATAGTGTCGTTAGTGTATTAATTAGGAAATCCAATTTTCTAATATGCTCGAACGTTATTTTTAGTTCAAGTTATTCTTTTGAACCTATATTTGATATTAATATATAAATTTGTAAATAAATTACACTTAAATATTGGGCAAACTTTGAAGAATGATGGTGTATGTTGTTCAGCTCATGTGAACTAAAAACTGTATATTTTAACTTTTATTGAGATATGAAATTCACGTGCAACGTACATATACTTAAAATTAGTTGATTTAAAAGACAGAATAATCTAGTAGACCATTGTACTTGTTTCGGTTTGACATCCCGACCCTCCTACTTCACTTGTTTTCATTCAGACACTTTAACTTGATCAAAGTCTATATTTTAAACCCCTCTGACCGTGTGTGTATCTCACTTGCTTGACGTGGATGACAAATTATATTACACGTTATTTTTTATATTGTATCTACTAAAAATACTTATTATATACTATTTTCTTAAAGAAAAAAATAGAAAGTTAATGCCTCCATCTCATCTCCCTTCTCTCAAATTAGGGCTGAAGGTCAAAATTAGATGAAAACAGAAGAATATAAGTATTAATAGTAGAAATGCCCACTTTTAAGGGATCTTCATGGATTGTTTTTCTTTTGTTTGAAGGAAAGTAAGGGGGTGGCAGTGGGGAAGAAGAAGAAGGGAAAAAAATGAAAAGGAAGGGGGTGGGGGTGTCTGTGCTCTGTGGGGAAGGGGGGAGTGGGGAAGAAGAAGAAGAAGAAGGGGTGTCTNGGGAGGTGCGGAAGAAGAATAAGAAGAAGCCTACAGGGAAAAGGGAGGAGTCTGGAACCAAAATGTGTTTCATTTTGACTCAAGTGACCGAAATGTGTGGGAAAAAAAGAATTACCAAAATATATATAGCGTCTTTTTAAAAGACGCTATACTTTAATAGCCGTTTGGCCAGTTAAGTATAGCGTCTTTTAAAAAGAAGCTATATTTGAATTAAAAAAAAAAAGGGAAAAGTATAGCGTCTTTTGTTAAAACGCTATACTATAGCATCTTAACAAAAGATACTATATATATAAATATAGTCGTCCCCTTCCCTTCCCCCAAAATAGAACGGTCCCCCTCTCCCTCCATTTTTGAACACTAAAAGCTTGAGTGGAGCCCACCCATCCGACATAAAGTAAAGATTCTCAGTCCCACGTGCTATTTAAGGAGTTATCTCGGACGTTGTTGGTTGTTTCGGCTCAAAATCACAAATTCTTCGACTTTCCTAAAACCTTGATTTGAGGTATTCCGATTTAGTTTTTGATAAAATTTGTATAAAAAATGCATATTAGTTATTTTTATGTGCTCTATGTTATTTTGTGATTGTTTTGCGATTTCACTAATTTGTTATTTTTTATCCGGACTATAGTATTAGTGTGCTAAAATAATTTGTAAAATAGAGAAATTGTTATTAGTTGTTAAAAAAAATATTAATTAGTTACTTTTTACTGTGGTATATTTAATTTCGTGATTGTTTTGTGATTAAATTCATTTGTTGTTTTTATCCGGTTTAGATTATTAATTTGCTAAAAGACTAGTAAACTAGATAAATACGTCAAAAAATTGATATTCAAACACAATTATCTCTAATTATAGTCTACAAACATAAGAACATAAGAATTCATGATACATTTGTGCTACTGGGCCTCAAATATTGTGTCCGAAACCAAAATATAATTATTTAATAATGTTAAATATCAATAAGATTTGACAGCAATGGAAACATAATTTTATTTCATACATTCTTCAAGATAAACAAGTACATACATTTATTACAACCAATTACAAACAAGATAAACAAAACACTACGTGTATCCTTCATAGTTGGGCACACTAGATGAACTTCCACCAGGAGCTGGATTACCACCGCCACCCAAACCAGCTGAAGGACATTTACGACGGTCGTGTCCTATTTGCGAGCATATGCCACATTTACGTGCATAAACGGTATCACCAGCATCCATTTGGTTTCGTATACGCGTTCTTTTTTGCACTTGTAGCTTACGCAAATAGTCCTTGTTATACACCATTTTAAATGGTTCCGGCGGCCAATATTGCTCAGCACTCACTGGCTGCAACTGTCCACTATATGTGTTTAAGTATGCAGCAACACTGTATTGCTTATCAACATAGTTGGTTGGCCCTAAACCTGTATGTTGAAAGCACTTGATGGCATGTGAGCACGGCATGTGGTATATGGACCATTTCCCACAAGAACACAGCATGTTGGCTTCATTTACGATGTGTATATTATTCCCCCGATTTTGATGGATAGCGGTGCGAACTTCAAAAATATTTCGCTCGGTGCAATACTGTAAAAATGACTGCCAATGTGCTCACCTCATGTATTTGTCAAATTTTTTCATTGGTATTGGCATAAATTCAACACCCCTCTTCATCAATTCCGATGCACCTCTATGCCTTTCAACAAACCTCTTCGCCATCTGTTTGAATGACATCCGCACCACGGCAGTGACAGGCAATCCATGTGCAGACTTCAATAACCCGTTGAAAGACTCTGACATATTTATAGTCAGGGTTCCCCATCGCCTATCACTATCATCATGCAATGTCCACTTGTGAAGCTCATGTCGCATCAACCGATGATAGGCTCTTTCGTCTTCCTGCTTGATCGATTCTATGCGCCTCCTAAATTTGCACTCCTAGTGATCAGTTGCAGCCATCCACATTGGAAATTGGCCTTCAATTTCCTTACACAGTAACGGTGGTATGCATACGATTCCTGCCATTTAGGCAAATGCTCTAGAGAACTTAATATACCCCCATGCCGATGATATTAGACAAATACCTAAACGTTATTAGACAACGTGCTCCTTCAAGTGGTTCAGAAATAACATCCACGTCTCTTGGCTTTCATTTGCACAGATGGCAAAAGCTAGGGGAAATATTTGTCCATTGGCATCTACTGCAACGGCAATTAACAGCTTAATATCATACTTTCCATAGACATGAGTACCGTCTATGGATATTACCGGGCAGCAATGCACAAAACCATCAATTGATGGTTTAAATGCCCAGAACACGTATCTGAATATATATTCTAGTATTCCTGCACTCCGCTCAAGCTTTCATTCAACAACAGCCCCGGGGTTAAAGTGTTGCAATGCGGCCATGTACCTGGGTAGAGATGCAAATGACTTATCCCAGTCACCATAAATAATTTCAAATGCATATTTGCGCCCGAGATATGCCATTCTTTTGGTAATAGTACACCTATATTCCTGGTGGACGGATGTTATACACTCTTTTATCTTGTACCTTATGGATGCTTCAATGTGTAGAATCAAGAGAAGAAAAATCAAGTCAACATCCAAGTTGAAGTGATTCCCACTAAATGTGTCCATTTCACAATTGTGGGTGCTAATATATTTACCCACTTTCCACGTATTTGGTTTCTTCTTTATCGCACGCAGCATCCAATTACAATCCGTAAACCATCTACGGCAAACAACTTTGTATACATCCGGAGATGACTGCCATACAATCATCTACGATAGTCTTTTACGCTGTACATTTTCACCGCCCTGCCTTATCAGGAAAAAGCATGCCCTTTGACATCACCGTTGGTCTAGATTAATCCCACATTGCTGTCCAAATTTCGTCAATATACCTTGTGAGGGCATCTACATCCGGCGTACTTGGCAAATGATCAAGGTAGGGAATATGACTTGAACAAAATGGTACGTGGGACTCGTACACTCTTGGTCTAACGGGAGGTGGAGCATGCTCCCTCGTCAAATCAGGTTCGGCATTCTCTTCCTCCTCATCATCACCCCCGTCAGGGAAGGGTGTGTCATCTCCAAACTCATTGACATTGTTATCATAATCATTATTATCTTTCTGACTCTGTGCATCTGCGAAATCCCGAGTAAATATGTCGTCTACGGGCAATTGAGTGAGGACAGGACCATCAAGTTGCCCGTTTTCACCGCACAACCAAAGAAATAATGAGTTACGGAAATTGGTCCAAACAATACATATAACTTTATATATTCACTTACAAATCATAATGTGTTGATATCCCATGATGCACATTATCTTGTTGATGCTGACTCCTGGATGGACCACCATGATCCAACACACCAAAACTAGGCATATTCCAACTGGCCGTTGGTTCATAACTTGTAAAATTCATATCTGGTCGGTACCCCCTGTGGAATATATGAGTGTTAATAAAAATACAATACACAAAAAATATACATCATAACACAAAGGATAATTGAAGTTTACCCTTCGACTTGTGGATTATGTATACTAGAGGAGAAATTATTTCCTCGCTCATCATTCGCCCGTGGAGATAAGTTTAGATCCGGCCAAACTCTTTCAGCCGGAACCTGTTCGGCTAAAACTGCTCCAAAATAACCACCTGATGATTGAGGGATTTTCCTACTTTGCGCAACCTCATTATTGCGAACGTCTTCAGCCTTGACGTACATTTCCAACAATTTTATCACAATAAATTCCCTGTATTCATCTGGAGTCCCCAAAAAATCTCTCAGAGTTTCATCGTCTTCGATGTTAAACTCAGTATAACAAGCAACCTCTTGCGGAGTCATAGAATACGGATATCTTCCGGTTATTTTAAGATTCACCGAACATTTGCTCACACTCATTTTATTACATAACAATGATACCAATCTATCGTACTCCATTGTAAGTGGCAACTTAACATGACACTATGGACATAAACTATAGCTTACTGAGTTATTCGCCACCACAACCTCACCCCCCCTCCAATATAATGAAACCCTAATTTTTTGCTCTTCAGACATCATGACAAAATGCAAAACAACTTAACAGAGAAAAATTTCAGAACACTTGAAAAATTTCAGAACACCTGAATATGTTTATGAATGAATTTTTATTAAATCCTTCACCTCTTTAAATAAGGCAAAAACCAGCCTGGGGGTGCAATTATTAGAGGTATAGCATTTTTTAAAAAATGCTATACCCTGTTGAATTGTTGTTTTGTCAGTTAACCACAGAAGAATTATTTGTGGGCCCACTTAATATGTATAGCGTTTTAGTAAAAAATGTTGTATATTGTAACGACCCGATCGATCGTTTCATGATTTATAGCCCTGTTTTCCCCATTTTTGCTTCCTTGTGTGTTCTTCAGCTGTATTTCATCGTATCATGTTGGTTGGTTCAGGTTCAGAGTGGTTTTGGAGTGAAGACACTTAGTCTCTTTTGAGTAGGCTTAAGTTGGAAAAGTCAACCGGATGTTGACTTATGTGTAAATGATCTCGGATGGGAATTTCGACGGTTCGGTTAGCTTTGTTAGGTGATTTTGGACTTGGGAGCGTGCCCGGAATGTGATTTGGAGGTCCGTGGTAGATTTAGGCGTGAATTGACGAAATTAGAAATTTGGCGTTTCTCGGTCGGCAATGGAAATTTTGATATCGGGGTCGGAATAAAATTTTGGAAATTAGAGTAGGTCCGTAGTGTCATTTGTGATGTGTGTGCAAAATTCAGGTCATTCGGAGGTGATTTGATAGGTTTCGGCATCGTTTTCAGAATTCGGAAGTTTAGAAGTTATTAGGCTTGAATCCGAGGGTTATTTGGTATTTTGATGTTATTTGGAGTGTTCCGAAGGTTTGAATAAGTTTTAGTGGTGATATATGACTTGTTGGTATCTTTGGTTGAGGTCCCGAGGGCCTCGGGATGAATTCGGATGGTTAGTAGAAGAGTTGGAAATTTGTTTGTGCAGCTGAGGCTGTTGCTCCTGTCATTTCCGCATCTGTGGATTGGTGACCGCAGGTGCGTGGCCGCAGATGCGGTAGGGAAACCGCAGATGCGGAAATTGAAGGCTTAGGGAGGAACCGCATATGCGGTAAGGTGGACGCATCTCCGGGCCCGTAGGTGCGATTCCTGGGGCGCAGATGCGGTCCTGAGTGTTTAAGTGAAAACCGCAGGTGCGGTCGATTGGACTGCAGAAGCGGTTGCGCAGGTGTGATTGAAGGACCGCAGATGCGAAAATCACTGGGCAGAATGTATAAAAAGGTTCCTTCGCGTATTTTTTCCCATTCTTCACCATTGTTGGCCGGGTTTTGAGCTTTGGGCAGTGATTTTCAAGAGGAATCGAGGGTTATCATTGGGGTAAGTTACTTGGGCATTATTACTTGTGTTTATGATGATGTTCCTACTGTTTAATCTTGAAATTAGTGGGAATTTGGGGTGAAGTCGAACGAGTTAGGGCTTGAGTTTTGGAGAGTTTTGATTGAGGATTTGAGGGGTAAAATGGAGCCGGATTTTGATAAATCTTGTATGTATGGACGCGTGAGTGAAGGAGCTTTCTAGTTTTGTAATTTTTGTCGGATTCCAAGACGTGGGCCTGGGGGCCGGATTTGGGTGAATTTCAGGATTTTAGTCTAAATTGATAGTTTTTCGTGTGGGATTGATTCCTTGGCTTATATTGATTGCATTGTATTGCTTTTGGTTAGATTCGGGATGTTTGGAGGCCGATTCCAGAGGCAAAGGCGTAGCAGAGTAGGTTTTGGCTTGGTTTGAGGTAAGTAACGCTTCCAAACTTGGTTCTGAGGGTTCGAAACCCCGAACTATGTGTTATGTGATTAATATTGAGGTGACAGAAATGCCAAGTGACGGGCGTGTGGGCATGCACAATGAGAATTGTGGCCTGGTTCATTCCATGGCACCGCTTAGTAACTCTTTCTTGCTAATATCTGTGCTGTGATTATGTGATTAAGTAAATGAGCTGTAAATCATGCTAATATCATGTTAGGGCTTCACGCCGATATTGTTGAGACCCGAGTGGTCGTTTCTTACTGTCATCGCATTAATTTAATTGATATTCTGTACTCAGTCTTGTTATGCATATCATATCATGTCTCAGTCTCGGTTGTTATTATTTGGCACATCATATCATTGTTTTGGGCTAGTTTCATGGTATTGTGAGCCCGTGTGTGTGAGAGACTGGAGAGTGATGACTGAGTGAGGCTGAGAGCCAGATTATGAGTGACAGTTATGGGATTGGGTTGCACGCCGCAGCGGAATGTTGATGATTATGATAGCGCTTGGGCTGTAGGAGCCCCTCCGGATTTTGTAACACACCCCTAGTGAGCGCAGTTGGTATTTTGAGGGATGGATCTTCCCTCGACATGGATCTTGTCCGAAGTATTTATACCTGGAGATGGATCTTCTCCATAGGGCTGGAATGGCCTTCCTCGGTACTGAGCGATTGTTGTCAGCGATGTGTATATATATTCCGGGATGGATTTTCCCTGGGCCGGATAGCCATATACAGTACCGAGTGGTTGAGCACTTGAGAGTGGAGGCACATGGTATATTTTCATGCATTTGTGCATTGGCACGTGGAGATTTGCTGAGCTTTATACTTCACATTGTTCGGATCGGTATTTACTGTTACATCCCGTACTTTAATATTAGGATGAGTCGTAGTAATCCATATGAGCTTGAAGGGATTAAGACCCATTCATGAGGTTATAAATGATTTGTGACTATGTTATTCTAAGAACCCGTAAGTTTAACAGCCTATATATATATATATATATATATATATATATATATATATATATATATATATATATATATATATATATATATATATATACACACACGTTGATATGGTATTTCGAGTGGAATATTTTTGTAAAACAGTTGAAAAAATATGATTTTATATAGTTATTAATATTACTACTTCCAATTATACAGAAAATATGAGAATATTTATGAGATTTTCTTTATTGTAAAGATAGAAATTATTTTTTCACAAGAAAAGAAGGTTATCTTTTTACCATTTTAAGAGTTAAGCGTATGAAAATTTTACTCTTTATATAAGATTAGGAAAATTATAAGTTGAGAAAATATATGTATTTTTACATGGATATTTTAATTAAATAATAGTGTATGTATTTATTTTATATAATACCACATGACCATGATAGTAAGTTATATAAAGTGTATTAAAAGTAAGTAGTATTTTAAGTAGTTTGAGATCATTCTTAATTATGTGGATAATTGGTTAATTATTAATTATAGAATTTTGGATAAGTCGAGCCTCCCCCCACGTGGCAGCCTTATAATAGTCATTAGATGACTCTAAAATGAAAATTTGCGACATGACACTTTGAGAGCGTTTGATACCTAAGTCATCACTTTAGACAATTCTAATAGGAATTCTAACATATTTGACGTCAATATCAAAAAAATGCTCTTCGAGTTCTTTAACACATGAAAAGAGAAAAGATGCTAGTTTAGCAAAGTGGAGATTGAATTAAATTTCACTATTGAACTTAAGTCATACGCAGAAGTTGTGATAGAAATGCTAGACCACACTTGACCATTGTCATTTCTATCCTTCTTTTCAACTTCTTCCTCTTATTTTCTTCCTTTTTGGGTAAGAAATGGGTAAAAGTAATATTTCAAAACTTCCAATTAGAACGTGTAGGTATTAGAACTGGCCTTTTCCAATGAACGGTGAGAGAGTATGATAAATATAAAGGCATCTGCCTCAAAACCCCTACTCCCAGATAACTGTCACGACCCTAAACCCGGACCCGGTCGTGATGGCGCCTCTCGTGAAGACAAGGCCAGCCGACACATTCCAAATTTATTTTGAGCAATCAAGTAATAAAACCAAGTCTTAACATAGTAATAAAAATCCCAAAATAAGGTGAACAATACAGTTGCGGAATAGACATAGCCCGACATCGGGGTGTCACCAGTCATGAGCATCTATCATAAAACTACAAGTCTGAAAGAGTCTACACAACTATTACATAACTAAAACAGGAGAAAATAAGATAGAGAGAGAAGCACTGGGCTGCGAACGCCGAGCAGCTACCTAGTGAATCTCTGAAGTGTGCTAGAAGCTCTCAACCCTCGCAAGCAGGACCTGAAGCGCCTGAATCTGCACGTGGGGTGAAAGGAGTAAAGTGAGTACTCCAACTCAGTGAGTAATAACAATAAATGAAGACTGAGCGATACAAAATCACGTTAAACACAACAATATGCTATAAGAGGCAGAGTAAAATCAGTAAAGTACAATTAAACAGTGTAATCTCATAAAGCACCTTGTAAGCAGTTAAAACAAGTAAAGGAAAAGAAGCTAGAAAAGGTAAACACATAAGAACCGCCACTCGGGCATAATAACAACAGAATCAGCCCCTCGGGCAATAACATAGAACAATAACAGCCCCTCGGGCCTAATAATAACAGAATCAGTCCCTCGGGCAATAAAATAGAACAATACCAGCCCCTCGGGCATAATAACAATAAAATCAGCCCCTCGGGCAATAACATAGAACAATACCAGCCCCTCGGGCTATATCTCATGTCACAATGGGTATCCGCGCTCATTGGGGTGTACAGACTCCGGGAGGGGCCCCTTACGGCCCAAGCGCAAAATCAAGCCATCTTGTGGCATAACCAATCTGGCCCTCGGCCTCACATAATAAACAGAATCATCACACTAGGTACCCGCGCTCACTGGGGGTGTACAGACTCCTAGAGGGGCCCCTTACGGCCCAAGGGCAATATCAAGCCATCTCGTGGCATAATCACATAGGCTCTCGGCCTCATATCAACAAGCCACCTCGTGGTGTACCAATCTCAGGCCCTCGGCCTCATAATCATAATCAATATATCACCACTGCGGCGTGCAGTCCGACCCGAAAGTATCCTCACAACACAGGCCCTCGGCCTTGCTCAGTCAGAATCTCATAAGCCACTCGGGTAACAGTAAAACACGATGCTCAGCTCAAAATATCTTTTTAAAATATCATTTAAGGTGTTAAAAACAGAGTAAACATGGCTGAGTTATGAATACAGTGAAATGTAGCATGAATGAGTACAAGTATAAAGTCAAAACAGTGAGGAAATGACAGTAAAAATCCCCTAAGGGTCCAAATAGTTGGCACGAAGCCCAAATATGGCATTTAGCCCAAAACATGATAACATCAAACAATTTGCAATCAAATACGCAGTAAAATAGTCATTCGGGATAGACCAAGTCACAATCCCCAACGGTGCACGACCCCACGCTCGTCATCTAGCGTGTGCGTCACCTCAACGTAGCACAATGATGTGTGATCCGGGGTTTCGTACCCTCAGGATATCATTTACAATCATTACTCACCTCGATCCGGTCCAAACTCTAGCCCGCGATGCCTTTGCCCTCTCGAAATGACCTCCGGATGCTCCAAATCTGACCAAAATCAGTACATAACCATTAAAATATGCTAAGGGAACAAAGCACACTCGAATATATCCAATTTACATCAAAAAATCCCGAAATTGCTCAAACCCGGCCCCCGGGCCCACGTCTCGAAATCCGATAAGAATCACAAAACTAGATTTCTTACACTCTCACGAGTTCATACATACCAAGAACATCCAAATTGGAAATCAAATGCCCATTCAAATCCCCAAAAGAATTCTCAAACTTTTCTTCCATTTTTCCCCAATTTCCACTCTAATTTCTCAAATTAAATGATGAAATTCAAAACTAAATCATGGAATTAAACCAAATATGAGTGAAGAATACTTACCCTAATAGCTCCACTGAAAATCTCCTCAAAGTTCACCTTCTCCCGAGCTCTCCAATGGCATTTATGATATTGGACTTAAACCCTCGTTTTTAAAATATAAATTGACTGCCCAGGCTTTCCTCTTTCGCGGACACGGGATAACCATCACGTTCGCGATCAACAAAACACCAGCCATCAAAAATGCTCTATGTGTTCGTGGTACCAACCTCGCGAATGCGATACACACTGGATACAGAACTACGCAAACGCGGCCCAAGACTCGCGTTCGCGACGAAGAAAGGTCCTCTAGCCCAGCTCCTAGCTCAACTCTATGTGAATGCTATATCCCATACGCGAACGCTAAGAAGTCCTCCCCTAACACTATGCGAATGCGGGACATACTTCGCGATCGCGAAGAGCAATTTGCTGCTGCCATAAGAATACACTACGCGTTCGCGGCACTTGCCTCGCGAACGCGATGAAGAACTGAGGCACCAGATACCAGCAGAATACAGCAGTGAAACATGAAGGAAAAATAGCTCGGAATCAATCCGAAAACGTGCCCGAGCCCCTCGGGACCACAACCAAACATGCCAACATATCCCATAACCTCATTCAAACTTGTTCCAACCTTCGGAACACTCAAAACAACATCAAAACACCAAAATCACATCGGATTCAAGCCTAAGAATTCCAAGAACTTCCAAATTCCGCTTTCGATCAAAAAGTCTACCAAACCTCGTCTGAATGACCTGAAAATTTGCACACACGTCACAAATGACACAACGGACCTACTCCAACTGTCGGAATTTCATTCAGACCCCTATATCAAAATCTCACCTATCAACCGGAAAACGCCAAAATTCCAATTTCGCCAATTCAAGCCTAAACCTTCCACGGACTTCCAAAACACATTCCGACCACGCTCCTAAGTCCCAAATCACCTAACGGAGCTAACTAAATCATAAAAATTCCAATCCGAGGTCATCTACTAACAAGTCAAAACTTGGTCAAACCTTTCAAATTTTAAGCTTCAAACTGAGAATTGTCCTTCCGAATTCATTCCGATTACCCTGAAAACCAAAACCGACGATTTATAAAGTCATAATATAACACACGGGGCTAGCCATGCCCAAGAACTGGCGAGCGAAGTGCAACATCCCAAAATGACCGGTCGGGTCGTTACATCCTCCCCCACTTAAACATACGTTCATCCTCGAACGTGCCCAGAGTTGTTCCGAAAACCATCAAATCGTTGTGTAACCTTACCATGCACATACCCAGGGGTGATCCCCGTCACCCTATCTCATATAGGTCCGATAACACAATGTAATTGAAATTTCACAATCCAACCTAGCCCATAAACCTTAGAACCACATTTCCACTTCTGAAATCATCTACAAGATCAGAATCTCACGTCTATACTCTGAATAAGCCCGAACAAGCTGTAACAAACCATACCTGCAACCTCAGATGCAATTACGTGATATACCACATAGCTCAAACTCTCGTGGCGATAACTTCTGATCACAACAGTTGCTGAGAACAACCGAATATCGATAATAAACCTCTTATCAAATAAAGCCTTATTCCAAAACTTCCGTATACTGCCAATGATAATGAAACACGTAGAAAGTCGTAACCATTCCTCAGATCAACCATTCGTGAAGCCACTTTTCCTTTGGCAAGGACCATAGCAAATTTCTGAGCCGAACATCGACATTATCCTTCCAACATACTGAAATCGAAACCGTTGTATTCATTTTAGATCCCGACGATCTCATCTAACCCAACACAACTACTCTGGTGACATGACACATCAATACAATCTAAAGCCACAACTCGTGCAACCCGCGCACCAATAAGCAACAATCCGAACATATTCAAATCATGAAAAGTGACTAAATTGATAGAGCTGTACCGCAAGCTCACCAGTACCACCACACATAATGCTGAGAACCCGTCACACATCGTAGAAACAGAGCACACGAATCTAATCCGAAGGGTCATACGTCCACATAACTTCGCTGCAATGCGCGACTCCATCCAAACACTGGTCCACATGAAACACCTCAAATCACTATGCTCAAAATCAACAACCACGCGCAATTTTTGATGTCTGGAACCAAAGCAAATCATCATACCCACGGTGAAGCAATGACATAACGCCACACAAACCCGAAAGGACACACCCGATACGCCATCCTCCGAGCAATATCCAATACTTTTCCCGCTCTAATTCCACTGAGAGGCCCCAATAAAACGGCACCACATATGCCTATAACCAACAAATTCCAACACCTCGCAACACAGAAAAAGTAACTCATAGATCACCTCAGAACACTAATAGCTCAAAAACAACCGAATCAACATATCCCTCACCAATAGCAACTCGAAGTTAACAAAGCCGTCTCGATGCAGAGCACATATCCATATAGGTCTACCAATGAACTCCTTACCACTCTATCCGTGGCATTCCCGGCATAGCCAACATTGCCGCCTTAGCGCAATAGTCCAGAATACACGACACTGAGACAACTAGTCTATACCCAACATCACCTCCAAAACCTAACATACCAGCAACAAAGATCCACTCGGATCTCCAAACCCTCAATAGTTATCACACAAGACCGATATACGCGGTCCACAACCACGACCTAACCTGTCCATGAGAACTCCCAGTCTCCAAATCCATACAGCACGCAAATCACCATATCCGATCCCACATCCACCGTCTAAATACACAACACACCTCTAACACCTAGTCCTCCCACGAGAGGTACTCCAAAAATTCTTCTGTGCAGCAAACTCGAATATCAGCCATCGATCCAACAAGAGAGTGACGCAATACTAATGAGGTATCATTAACTCAACCACATTGTCCTTTTTCTGAAACGTATACCCTCATCAAGCCACATCAATTAGTAATATCATTTCCCTAATCATCTGCAGTGTCCATGCCACCTACGAATTTGCGACCCTTCCTCTCAGAACTGAACCGTGATCTTACTCATGCAAATCTCAATACTACACAACATATCGCACATACCATATCATCCTAGGATACACGTGAGAACTTCATACCCCTTCCGGGCCACAAGCAGCTACGTACTCAACTAGCCAAGAACTTTCCATCAATCCCATCTATAAGAAAATCCTACACATCCCATGCTCCTTACACTCGTAGAAAATACGCATCTCTAACCATGGTAGAAACCATCAAGAACTCTCCGCATTCCATTTGCACAAAACTAAACCGTCAGGACTAAATCCTTCTAACTCAACCAAGCTACGCAGGTCACTAAAACCCGAGAGAATTCCACGAAATACCTGTAGAAACTCATTACCTCGTACGTATCCAAAGAGCTAATCATATCTTTACCATGCCGATACGGCCTACTACCAAGCTATCCCATCTATCCGAGTTTCCTTCTGATTTACCTTCAACTTGATACTCCTTCTTGTTATAACACCACAGTTCCTCAACCCCAGACTCACCACATGAGACCCAAACATAAAACCACACCGTCTAAGGCTCATAGGCCGCTGGATACTCTCTTAAATATTACCCAATCGCACCACATTCAAAATACCTACCCTGAAGAGACTTCCTACGAATCCCAAGCCATTGCCTTCCTAATACTGATATATAGAATCCCATAATTGATATAGAAATGACACAAGTCTTGACACCCTCCAATGCAAACCTCAGTTCTAGCCAAATTATACACTTGAAAATCTCCAATTATTACATGTAAAATCTTGAACTCGTTAGGACCATTCTCGAGAGTCATTCACTCTACTCAAACTTCAATTAGACTGATCAAATGAACCGAACAACCTGTGCCTCAATAGCACTCCGACATCGCAAAATGTAGCCTCGCCTTAATGCAACCAAGCAACTTCCTGCTCTATGCACCGCACTCCCTTTACAATAACCACTCAAAACACTCCATGATTCTCATACACCTATGAAGCATGACATAACCTTTATTGAAAATTCCTTTACTCGATCCATCCCTAGTCTCAACCTCCATAAACCATAACTGATTTACCCGAACGCCTCAAACTTAAACAAACATAGCACATAACCGTGCAAGCAGCTAATCAAAAGCAGACTCCCCCACTTGGCTCGAAGCCATAGATCAAAACACACAATAACTCATAATGCATACACTCTAATACTGCCATAATACCATAGTGAGATTAAACTCAATCCTTCATAAGCTCGTACAACACAGACCATCTAGTACCTCAAATCTTCTGCAAAGCTCACATTCGCCCTCGTAGCAGTCAAGCCCACTCTCTTAAGCGACCTAAATTCAAATTGCAGCACATACATTTCGCTGGTAAAAGAGACATTCCAACAAACCACATAAGGATCACACCACATTCAGAACACTCCGCAGGAGATAACCCACTTGCTTCGCCTCAAACTGACATTTCGTTATACCCTTCCACAGTCCTAACCATTATGCAGTCACTTACTCTTCCTGAGTCTGAACTCATATCTCAACGTGAAATCCACTTCACTCCCACAACTAGAAAACATGAGAAGACTCTCCACACACCCGTAACTCGGGGCTATAGATCAAATCATAATGGAAAATCAAGCACCGGATAGATCTTACTACCCCCAAGCAGACCCTTCTCGTCCCATTAAAATCATTTGAACACATCTCGCAGTCACATCATACTCACCACATAGTCATCCAGACATCACTTCCACTAATAAGGACACTACCGAACATATAAATTCAAAAAGCACACGCTCACACAATCAGCACCTCAGTGCTCAAGCTACAGGCAAAACCCAGCCTCAAGTCCTCCAGACTGGCCCAAGATCATTGCACAGAAATCACATCTCGCCCCTCGATCAGGGGATCACAAGCCGTCAATGCACAGCTGATACCGAGCGCTCATGTGCGCATACGAACGCGTGGAAGGAAATCAAAGAGGCATTTCAAGCTGAACCAAGGACGCACGATAAGAATTTCAAGAATATGAAGTTTTTCCTAAAGGTTCTGCAGCCTCCCTAGGATAAGTACAGACGTCTCCGTACCGATCCGCGAGACTCTACTAAACCTGCTCATGACTCGTGAAACCTATATAACCTAGGCTCTGATACCAACTTGTCACGACCCTAAACCCGGACCCGGTCGTGATGGCGCCTCTTGTGAAGACAAGGCCAACCGACACATTCCAAATTTATTTTTAAGCAATTAAGTAATAAAACTAAGTCTTAACATAGCAATAAAAATCCCAAAATAAGGTGAACAATACAGTTGCGGAATAGACATAGCCCGACATCGGGGTATCACCAGTCATGAGCATCTATCATAAAAACTACAAGTCTGAAAGAGTATACACAACTATTACATAACTAAAACAGGAGAAAATAAGATAGAAGGAGAAGCACTGGGCTGCGAACGCTGAGCAGCTACCTAGTGAATCTCCGAAGTCTGTTAGAAGCTCTCAACCCTCGCAAGCAAGACCTGAAGCGCCTGAATCAGCATGCGGGGTGTAGGGAGTAAAGTGAGTACTCCAACTCAGTGAGTAATAACAATAAATGAAGACTGAGCGATACAAAATCACGTTAAACACAACAATATGCTATAAGAGGCAGAGTAAAATCAGTAAAGTACAATTAAACAGTGTAATGTCATAAAGCACCTTGTAAGCAGTTAAACAGCAAAGGAAAAGCATCTAGAAAAGGTAAACACATAAGAGCCGCCACTCGGGCATAATAACAAAAGAATCAGCCCCTCGGGCAATAACATAGAACAATACCAGCCCCTCGGGCATAATAACAACAGAATCAGCCCCTCGGGCAATAACATAGAACAATACCAGCCCCTCGGGCTATATCTCATGTCACAATGGGTACCCCGCGCTCACTGGGGGTGTACAGACTCCGGGAGGGGCCACTTACGGTCCAAGCACAAAATCAAGCCATCTCGTGGCATAAACAATCCGGCCCTCAGCCTCACATAATAAACAGAATCATCACACTAGGTACCCACGCTCACTGGGGGTGTACAGACTCCTAGAGGGGCCCCTTACGGCCCAAGGGCAATATCAAGCCATCTCGTGGCATAATCGCATAGGCTCTCGGCCTCATATCAACAAGCCACCTCGTGGTGTACCAATCTCAGGCCCTCGGCCTCATAATCATAATCAATATATCACCACCGCGGCGTGCAGTCCGACCCGAAAGTATCCTCACAACACAGGCCCTTGGCCTTGCTCAGTCAGAATCTCATAAGCCACTCGGGCAACAGTAAAACACGATGCTCAGCTCAAAATATCTTTTTAAAATATCATTTAAGGTGTTAAAAACAGAGTAAACATGGCTGAGTTATGAATACAGTGAAATGTAGCATGAATGAGTACAAGTATAAAGTCAAAACGGTGAGGAAATGACAGTAAAAATCCCCTAAGGGTCCAAATAGTTGGCACGAAGCCCAAATATGGCATTTAGCCCAAAACATGATAACATCAAACAATTTGCAATCAAATATGAACAGTCATTCGGGATAGACCAAGTCACAATCCCCAACTGTGCCCGAACCCACGCTCGTCATCTAGCGTGTGCGTCACCTCAACATAGCACAACGATGTGTGATCCGGGGTTTCGTACCCTCAGCACAGCATTTACAATCATTACTCACCTCGATCCGGTCCAAACTCTAGCCCGCGATGCCTTTTCCCTCTCGAAATGACCTTTGGATGCTCCAAATCTAACCAAAATCAGTACATAACCATTAAAATATGCTAAGGGAATAAAGCCCACTCGAAAATATCCAATTTACATCAAAAATTCCGAAATTGCTCAAACCCGGCCCCCGGGCCCATGTCTCGGAATCCGATAAAAATCACAAAACTAGATTCCTTACACTCTCACGAGTTCATACATACGAAGAACATCCAAATCGGACATCAAATCCCCATTCAAATCCCCAAAAGAATTCTCAAACTTTTCTTCTATTTTTCCCTAATTTCCACTCTAATTTCTCAAATTAAATGATGAAATTCAAGACTAAATCATGGAATTAAACCAAATATGAGTGAAGAATACTTATCCCAATAGCTCCACTGAAAATCTCCTCAAAGTTCACCTTCTCCCGAGCTCTCCAATGGCTTTTATGATATTGGACTTAAACCCTCGTTTTTAAAATATAAACTGACTGCCCAGGCTTTCCTCTTTCGTGGACGCGGTATAACCATTGCGTTCGCGATGAATAAAAAATCGGGCATCAAAAATGCTCTATGCGTTCGTAGTACCAACCTCACGAACACGATACACACTGGATACAGAACTACGCGAACGCGGCCCAAGACTAGCGTTCGCGATGAAGAAACGCCCTCCAGCCCAGCTCCTAGCTCGACTCTATGCGAACGCGAAGAATTCCTCCCCTAACACTATGCGAACGCGGGACATACTTTGCGATCGCGAAGAGCAATTTGCTGCTGCCATAAGAATACACTATGCGTTCGCGGCAGTTGCCTCACGAACGCGATGAAGAACAGAGGCAGCAGATACCAGCAGAATACAACGGTGAAACATGAAGGAAAAATAGCCCGAAATCAATCCGAAAATGCGCCCGAGCCCCTCGGGACCACAACCAAACATGCCAACATATCCTATAACCTCATTAAAACTTGTTCCAACCTTCGGAACACTCAAAACAACATCATAACACCAAAATCACATTGGATTCAAGCCTAAGCATTCCAAGAACTTCCAAATTCCGCTTTCGATCAAAAAGTCTATCAAACCTCGTCCGAATGACCTGAAACTTTGCACACACGTCACAAATAACACAACGGACCTACTCTATGTAACGACCCGGCCGGTCATTTTAAGAATTAACACCCTGATCCTTTATTAACTGCTTTTCCCATGTTTGTTTCTGCTATTGTGAGTTGCCGGGAGGAATTTATGGGAGTTTCAGAGAGTTTTGGGACACTTAGTCCCTAAATGAGAGCTTAAGTTTTGGAAATTTGACCGTAGTCGAAACAGTGTGAAGACAGCCTCGGAATGGAATTTCGATGATTCCGCTAGCTCCGTTGGGTGATTTCGAGCTTAGGAGCGTGTTCGGATTGTGTTTTGGAGGTTCATAGCTAATTTAGGCTTGAAATGCCGAAAGTTGAATTTTTGAAGTTTCTGATTCGATAGTGAGGTTTTGATCCGAGGGTCGGAATGGAATTCTAGAAGTTGGAGTAGCTCCGTAGGGTTGAATGTGACGTGTGTCCAAAATTTCAGGTCATTCAGACGAGGTTTGATAGACTTTTTTATCGAAAGCGTAAATTTGGAGTTTTTGAAGTTCTTAGGCTTGAATCCGATGTTAAATTGGTGTTTCGATGTTGTTTTAGGTGTTTAAAAGATTGGTATAAGTTTGGATAGTGGTATATGACTTGTTCATGCTTTTGGTTGAGGTCCCGGGGGCTTCGGGGTGATTTCAGAGGGTTGTCGGAAGGATTGGAAGTGGTTTGAAGCAGCTGAAGCTGCTGATCTCTGTCATAACCGCACCTGCAGTTAGGTCCCACAGGTGCAGAGCCGCAAAAGCGGCGTTAGAATCGCAGAAGCGGAAAGGGAGGGGGTCAGCAGGAGCCGCAGAAGCGGGAGCTTCGCCGCAGAAGCGGATTCGCACCTGCGTAAGGGCAATTGCAGGTGCGGAAGCCAAGCCTTGGTGAAATGTCGCAGATGCGACTTTTGGTCCGCAAAAGCGGGACCGCAGGTGCGGTTTCGTGGCCGCAGAAGCGGATTAGCTGGGCAGAACATATAAATAGTTGCCTTCGCGAAATTGAGTTATTTTCACCTCTTTTCAAACGGGAAGAAGCTTTGGGGAGCATTTTTCAAGGGGATTTCAAGAGGAATTCATTGGGGTAAGGTCTTTGATCCTTAAAATAGTTATTGAGGTGATTTTTATCATTTTAAACATGAAATTTGAGGGGAAATCAGTGGTAAATTAGGGTTAGGGCTTCATTAATTAGAGACCTTTGAGTGGTGATTTGATGGACCATTTGAGGTTCGATTGGTACTTTTTGTATGCATGAACTCATGAGAGTACGAGGATTCTAAAAGTATAAATTTTACCTAATTTCGAGATGTGGGCCCTAGGGGCATTTTGGTCATTTTACCTAATTCCGTGTTTTAGCTTAGAATTTATTTTATCAGTTACTTGAAGTGTTATTTACATTATGCAATTGAATTGAATAGATTTGGGCCATTTGGAGTCGAGAACTCATGGCAAGAACGTGGTTTCGGGTTGATTTTGAGCTGGTTCGAGGTAAGTGGCTTGCCTAACCTTGTGTGGGGGACCTTCCCCTTAAGATTTGGTATATTTGTTAATTGAAATGCCTTGTACAAGGCGACGAGTGCGTACTTGTGCTAATTGTTGAAAAATTCGGTTTTCGCTAAGTAACTAAGACTATGTTTTCTTCTCCTGTTATTACTACTTGCAATTTAAGCCTGCTGTAAGCTTAGAGAAGCATGTCTAATTGACTTACTTGTTTTATTTGCTTAAACTGCCTTAATTGTGTTATGTGAAGCATGTTAGGTTAGAATTTCTTGTTTTACCCTGGTATTAAGTTGCGCTTAATTGAGAATCTCTTGTGTCATTGCTGTGTGCTTTACATTGGGACTATGGGACGGCATCCCGGGAGATCCCCCTGTACGTATTGTTGATTTGAAATGAAGTGAGGATACCAAGAGATCCTCGGGATACCAAGAGATCCCTGGCATAAAATTGAGGATACCAAGAGATCCTCGGGGTACCAAGAGATCCCTAGTGTATATTGAGGATACTAAGAGATCCTCGGGATACTGAGAGATCCCCGGTTATTATCTCTGTTGAGAGTGGTATTCCTTGTGATTGTTTTTGTTTCTGTTTCGGTTGTCGTTATCCTTATTATCCTGCATTAGTTCTTACTGTTAGCTTTCAATTGTACTGTTTAATGTTATTCTGTTATACCTTATATTTCATTTAACCTCAGTAGGGCCCTGACCTTCCTCGTCACTACCCGATCGAGGTTAGGCTTGGCACTTACTGAGTACCGCCTTGGTGTACTCATGCCCTTCCTGCGCATGTTTTTTATGTGCAAATCCAGGTACTGCGACTCAGACTCATCATGCTCGAGGCGAGGCGTTGTAGAGACTCCGAGGTATATCTGCCGCGTCCACAGACCGAAGAGTCCCTTTCTACTCTTGCTTTAAGTATTAGCCCTTCTGTATTTCCTTCTTTGTTAGATATTCTCGAGTTAGATACTATTAGACATTCAAAAGCTTGTGATCATGAGATTCCAGGTTTCGGGAAGTGTTATTAGTTTTGAGTGTCGATATTCTGTATACTGGGCGGCATTTCAAACATTATTTTATTTCACTATTTCGATTTTTAAGTATTTCTTCCGCAAATGTTGTTTATTTTTCCGCATTGTTAGGATTACCTAGTCGTAGAGACTAGGTGCCATCACGATGGTTCACGGAGGGCGAACCGGGGTCGTGACAAGTTGGTATCAGAGCTCTAGGTTCATAGGAGTCATGAATCACAAGCCGGTTTATTAGAGTCTCGTGGATCGGTACGGAGACGTCTGTACTTATCTACGAGAGGCTATGTAACTGTTAAGAAAGTTTCACGTCGTTTGATTTCCTTGTCGTGCGAGATTTTGATATCACAATTCTAAACTTCTATCTTCTATTCTCTCACAGATGGTGAGGACACGTGCTACTTGAGATGATCAGGCACTCGCGCCCCTACTGGAGCCGTCAGAGGCCGTGGCCGGGGTAGAGGCCGAAGACGCGCTCGTGGTGCAGCCAGAGCACCCGCGCGAGCTGCCATCGAGGTGCCACTCGTAGTACCAGCCGGAGCCCAGACACCTGATACGTCCGCTACTACTACTCCAGCACTCCAGGAGACTATGGCGCAATTTATGAATATGTACACCACTCTAGCTCAAGCAGGGTTGCTTCCCCTTGCTGCAGCTACATCCCAGGCTGGGGGAGGAGCACAGACTCCCGCCACCCGCACTCCTGAGCAGCGAGTGCATGTTGATCAGGTCCTAGAGGTTATTCCTGTACAGCCAGTAGTCCCAGCTCAGCGCGAGGAGAGGGCAGTAGTTTCAGAGGAGGAGCAGAAGAGGCTTGAGAGGTTCAAGAAGTATCAGCCTCCTACATTTAGCGGGATAGCCTCAGATGATGCCCTTGGATTTCTTGAGGAGTGCTACAGTATCCTCCGTACTATAGGCATATCAGGATCGAGCGGGGTTTCACTCACTACCTTCCAGCTTCAAGGAGCCGCCTATCAGTGGAGGCGTGCTTATGAGTTAGACAGTCCGAATGAGGCAGCTTCCCTGACTTGGGCTGAGTTTTCAGATATGTTCACGAGAGAGTATGTCCCCCAGAGTCTCAGGGATGCTTGGCGCGCAGAGTTTGAGCGTTTGCGCCAGGGTACTATGACTATTTCGGAGTATGATGTTCGTTTCACCAACTTGTCTAGGCATGCGCTAGCCTTGGTTTCTACGGTTCGTGAGAAGGTTCGTCGGTTTATTGAGGGGCTTATTCCCAGCATCCGGTCTAGCATGGCTCGTGAGTTGGAGATGGATATTTCTTATCAGCAGGTGGTGAGCATTGCTAGGAGGATTGAGGGTATGTATGCTAGGGATAGAGAGGAGAGGGAGGCCAAGAGGTCTCGAGAGTCGGGCCATTATTTTGGTGCACGTGCCCCAGCTACAGGTCGTCATGGTAGGGGTTATATGAGTCACCCGGTTCATTCAGCTCTTCCAGCAACCAGTGGTATTCCAGCTCCTCCTAGGCCTCAACAGCCTTATTATGCACCTCCAGTATCTAGTGCGCCTCCTGCACGGGGTGCTTCCAATGGCCAGTCCAGCAGACCTGGCCCGAGTCAGTCACAGCCACCACATCCTCCTAGAGCTTGTTTTGAGTGTGGTGACACACGCCATGTGGTGAGGGATTGCCCTAGACTTGGGAAGGCTGCACCTCCACAGACTTCTCAGCCACAGCGCGCCCTGCAAAATTCTCAAGCTATGATCACTACAGCAGTTCCTGCCCCACCTGCTCAGCCAACTAGAGGTGGAGGTCGGGGAGGTAGAGGTCGCCCTCGAAGGGGAGGCCAGGACAGATACTATGCTCATCCTGCCCGTACTGAGGTTTTCGCCTCCGATTCTATCATCACAAATACTATCTTGGTCTGTCACAGAGATGCATCGGTTCTACTCGATCCAGGCTCCACTTATTCTTATGGGTCTTCTTATTTTGCTCCACATTTGGGTGTATCTCGGGATTCTTTGAGTTCCCTTATTTATGTTTCTACTCCTGTGGGAGATTCTCTTGTTATGGACCACGTTTATAGATCGTGTTTGGTTGCTTTTAGTGGTTTTGAGACCAGAGCCAATTTGTTGTTACTCAGCATGGTTTATTTTGATATTATCTTGGGCATGGACTGGTTGTCGCCCCATTATGCTATTCTTGATTGTCACGCCAAAATCGTGACGCTGGCTATGCCAGGTATACCGCGTGTTGAGTGGAGGGGTGCTTTAGATCACACTCCCAATAGAGCTATTTCTTTCCTTAAGGCTCAACGTATGGTTGAGAAGGGGTGTGATGCGTATCTAGCTTATGTGAGAGATGTCAGTATGGATACCCCTTCTGTTGATTCAGTCCCAGTAGTACGGGATTTCTTTGATGTGTTTCAAGTTGACCTTCCGGGCATGCCGCCCGATAGAGATATTGATTTTGGCATTGATCTATTGTTGGGCACTCAGCCTATTTCTATTCCTCCGTACCGTATGGCTCCTTCTGAGTTAAAGGAGTTGAAGTAACAGTTATTTCTATTCCTCCGTACCGTATGGCTCCTTCTGAGTTAAAGGAGTTGAAGTAACAGTTGCAGGAATTACTTGATAAGGGTTTCATTCGGCCCAGTGTATCGCCTTGGGGTGCTCTTCTCTTATTTGTGAAGAAGAAGGATGGTTCTATGCGTGTGTGTATTGATTATCGCTAGTTGAACAAGGTTAGAGTGAAGAACCATTATCCTTTGCCCCGTATTGATGACCTGTTTGATCAGTTACATGGTGCTTGTGTGTTTTCTAAGATTGACTTGCGTTCAGGTTATCATCAGTTGAAGATTCGGGAACCAGATATCCCAAAGACTGCCTTCAGGACTCGGTATGGTCATTACGAGTTCCTTGTTATGTCATTTGGGCTGACTAATGCCCCAACAGCCTTCATGCATCTGATGCACAGTGTATTCCGGCCATATCTTGATTCATTCGTAATTGTCTTTATTGATGACATTCTGGTATATTCCCAGAGTCGGGAGGATCATGAGCAGCCTGAGGACGGTGCTCCAGACTTTAAGAGAAAAGAAACTATATGCTAAGTTCTCGAGATGTGAGTTTTTGTTGGATTCCGTGACATTCTTGGGTCACGTGGTCTCGAGTGAGGGTATTCAGGTGGATCCGAAGAAGGTAGAGGCACTGCAGAGTTGGCCTAGACCATCCTCAGCTACAGAGATCCGCAGTTTTCTTGGCTTGGGGGGTTATACCGTCGATTTGTTCGGGGGTTTTCAGTCTATTACAGCACCTATGACCAGCTGACCCAGAGGTGCTCCGTCAGTGG